>NC_044557.1:134859410-134899819 GCF_007565055.1 Rhinopithecus roxellana | reverse complement strand
TTGCATCACATGGCAGTGCAGTCTCTCAGAAAGCTTCTTTCTAGTTATTATGTGAGGATATCTCCTTTTCACCATGGTCCCTTATGGGCTCCCAAATATCACATTGCAGAATCAAACGACAACAGTGTTAGCAAAACTGTTCCAGAAGGGAAGGTGGAACTCTGTGTGATGAAGTCACACATCAGAAAGCATCTCTCAAAAGCTTCTCTCTAGTTATTATGTAGGGATATTTCCTTTTTCACCATGGGCCCATATGGGCTCCCAAATATCACTTTGCACTTTCCGCGAAAAGAGTGTGAGCAAACTGCTTCCTGAGGTTTAAGTTGTAAGTCTGTGAGATGAACTCACTGAAAAGAAAGAAGTTTCTCAGAAAGCTTCTTTCACGTTCTGAACTGATGACATTTCCTTTATCAGCGTAGGCCTCAATGCCATCCAAAGAAGCCCTTCTCAGGTTCCTCAAAAACAGTGTTAATGGACTGCTCCACGAAACATAAGTGTAACTCTGTGAGATGCATTCACACATCACCAAGCAGTTTCTAAGAAAGCTTCTTTCTAGTTTCATCTGAAGATATTTCCTTTGTCACCGTAGGCTTCATTGCGCTATGAAGTATCTAATTGAAGATTTCCAGAAAACTGTGTTAACAACCTGATCACTGAAGAGAAAGTGTAACTTCTGTGAGTTGCATTCACACATGGCAGTGCAGTTTCTACAAAGCTTCTCTCTATTTTTATGTGAGGATATCTCCTTTTCACCATAGCCCTCAATGAGCTCCCAAATATACTTTGCTGAATCCACGAGAACACTGTTATCAATGTGTTCCAAGAAGGGAAGGGTGGAAATCTTGTGAATGAAGTCACACATCAGAAAGCATCTCTCAAAAAGCTTCTCTCTAGTTATTATTGAGGATATCTCCAGTTTTCACCATGGGCCCCTATGGGCTCCCAAATATCACTTTGCAGTTTCCACGAAAAGAGTGTTAGCAACTGCTTCCTGATGGGTACGTGTAAGTCTGTGACATGAACTCACTGATCAGAAAGAAGTTTCTCAGAAAGCTTCTTTCACGTTTGAACTGATGAAATTTCCTTTATCAGCGTAGACCTCAATGCGATTCAAAGAAGCCCTTGTCAGGTTCCTCAAAGACAGTGTAATGGACTGCTCGACGAAACATAAGTGTAACTCTGTGAGATGAATTCACACATCACCAAGAAGTTTCTAAGAAAGCTTCTTTCTAGTTTTCATCTGAGAATATTTCCTTTGTCAGCATGAGCTTCATTGCGCTATGAAGTATCTAATTGCAGATTTCCAGAAAACTGTGTTAACAAACTGATCAGCTGAAGAGAAACGTGTAACTCTGTGAGTTGCATTCACACATGGCAGTGCAGTTTCTCGAAAGCTTCTCTCTAGTTATTAGGTGAGGATATCTCCTTTTTCACCATAGGCCTCAATGAGCTCCCAAATATCACTTTGCTGAATCCACGAGAACACTGTTATCAAAGTGTTCCAAGAAGGGAAGGGTGAATCTGTGTGACTGAAGTCACACATCAGAAGCAATCTCTCAAAAAGCTTCTCTCTAGTTATTATGTGAGGATATCTCCTTTTTCACCATGGGCCCCTATGGCTCCCAATATCACTTTGCAGTTTCCACGAAAGAGTGTTAGCAAACTGCTTCCTGAGGTGTACGTTGTAAGTCGCTTGAAATGAACTCACTGATCAGAAGAAGAAGTTTCTCAGAAAGCTTCTTTCACGTTTTGAACTGATGAAATTTCCTTTATCAGCGTAGGCCTCAATGCCATCCAAAGAAGCCTTCTCAGGTTCCTCAAAAACTGTGTTAATGGACTGCTCCACGAAACATAAGTGTAACTCTGTGAGATGAATTCACACATCACCAGAAGTTTCTAAGAAAGCTCTTTCTAGTTTTCATCTGAGAATATTCCTTGTCAGCATGAGCTTCATTGCGCTATGAAGTATCTAATTGCGATTTCCAGAAAACTGTGTTAACAACTGATCACTGAAGAGAAAACGTGTAACTCTGTGAGTTGCATTCACACATTGCAGTGCAGTTTCTCACAAAGCTTCTCTCTTTTATTATGTGAGGATAATCTCCTTTTCACTCATAGCCCTCAATGAGCTCCCAAATATCACTTTGTGAAATCCACGAGAACACTGTTATCAAAGTGTTCCAAGAAGGGAAGGGTGGAATCTGGGTGATGAAGTCACACATCAGAGCAATCTCTCAAAAGCTTCTCTCTAGTTATTAGGTGAGGATATCTCCTTTTCAACCATGGGCCCCTATGGGCTCCCAAATATCACTTTGCAGTTTCCACGAAAAGAGTGTTAGCAACTGCTTCCTGAGGTGTACTTTGTAAGTCTGTGAGATGAACTCACTGATCAGAAAGAAGTTTCTCAGAAAGCTTCTTTCACGTTTGAACTGATGAAATTTCCTTTATCAGCGTAGACCTCAATGCGATTCAAGAAGCCCATTGTCAGGTTCCTCAAAGACAGTGTTAATGGACTGCTTCCACGAAACATAAGTGTAACTCTGTGAGATGAATTCACACATCACCAAGAAGTTTCTAGAAAGCTTCTTTCTAGTTTTCATCTGAAGATATTTCCTTTGTCACCGTAGGCTTCATTGCGCTATGAAGTATCTAATTGCAGATTTCCAGAAAACTGTGTTAACAAACTGATCACTGAAGAGAAACGTGTAACTCTGTGAGTTGCATTCACACATGCAGTGCAGTTTCTCAGAAAGCTTCTCTCTAGTTATTATGTGAGGATATCTCCTTTTTCACCATGGGCCCTTATGGAGCTCCCAAATATCACTTTGCAGAATCAACGACAACAGTGTTAGCAACGTGTTCCAAGAAGGGAAGGGTGGAACTCTGTGTGATGAAGTCACACATCAGAAAGCAATCTCTCAAAAAGCTTCTCTCTAGTTATTATGTGAGGATATTTCTTTTTCACCATGGGCCCCTAGGGCTCCCAAATATCACTTTGCAGTTTCCACGAAAAGAGTGTGAGCAAACTGCTTCCTGAGGTTTAAGTTGTAAGTCTGTGAGATGAACTCACTGATCAGAAAGAAGTTTCTCAGAAAGCTTCTTTCACGTTTTGAACTGATGAAATTTCCTTTATCAGCGTAGGCCTCAATGCCATCCAAAGAAGCCCTTCTCAGGTTCCTCAAAAACAGTGTTAATGGACTGCTCCACGAAACATAAGTGTAACTCTGTGAGATGAATTCACACATCACCAAGAAGTTTCTAAGAAAGCTTCTTTCTAGTTTTCATCTGAGAATATTTCCTTTGTCAGCCATGAGCTTCATTGCGCTATGAAGTATCTAATTGCAGATTTCCAGAAAACTGTGTTAACAAACTGATCACTGAAGAGAAACGTGTAACTCTGTGAGTTGCATTCACACATGGCAGTGCAGTTTCTCAGAAAGCTTCTCTCTAGTTATTATGTGAGGATATCTCCTTTTCACCATGGCCCTTAATGAGCTCCCAAATATCACTTTGCTAGAATCACACGAACACATGTTAGCAAACTGTTCCAAGAAGGGAAGGGTGGAAATCTGTGTGATGAAGTCACACATCAGAAAGCATCTCTCAAAAAGCTTCTCTCTAGTTTATTATGTGAGGATATTTCCTTTTTCACCATTGGCCCCTATGGGGCTCCAAATATCACTTTGCAGTTTCCACGAAAAGAGTGTGAGCAAACTGCTTCCTGAGGTTTACGTTGTAAGTCTGTGAGATGAACTCACTGATCAGAAAGAAGTTTCTCCGAAAGCTTCTTTCACGTTTTGAACTGATGAAATTTCCTTTATCAGCGTAGACCTCAATGCGATTCAAAGAAGCCCTTCTCAGGTTCCTCAAAGACAGTGTTAATGGACTGCTCCACGAAACATAAGTGTAACTCTGTGAGATGAATTCACACATCACCAAGAAGTTTCTAAGAAAGCTTCTTTCTAGTTTTCATCTGAAGATATTTCCTTTGTCACGCATGAGCTTCATTGCGCTATGAAGTATCTAATTACAGATTTCCAGAAAACTGTGTTAACAAACTGATCACTGAAGAGAAACGTGTAACTCTGTGAGTTGCATTCACACATGGCAGTGCAGTTTCTCACAAAGCTTCTCTCTATTTATTATGTGAGGATATACTCCTTTTTCACCATAGCCCTCAATGAGCTCCCAAATATCACTTGCTGAATCCACGAGAACACTGTTATCAAAGTGTTCCAAGAAGGGAAGGGTGGAAATCTGGGTGATGAAGTCACACATCAGAAAGCAATCTCTCAAAAAGCTTCTCTCTAGTTATTATGTGAGGATATCTCCTTTTTCACCATGGGCCCCTATGGGCTCCCAAATATCACTTTGCAGTTTCCACGAAAAGAGTGTTAGCAAACTGCTTCCTGAGGTGTACGTTGTAAGTCTGTGACATGAACTCACTGATCAGAAAGAAGTTTCTCAGAAAGCTTCTTTCACGTTTTGAACTGATGAAATTTCCTTTATCAGCGTAGGCCTCAATGCATTCAAAGAAGCCCTTTCAGGTTCCTCAAAGACAGTGTTAATGGACTGCTCCACGAAACATAAGTGTAACTCTGTGAGATGAATTCACACATCACCAAGAAGTTTCTAAGAAAGATTCTTTCTAAGAAAGCTTCTTTCTAGTTTTCATCTGAAGATATTTCCTTTGTCAGCATGAGCTTCATTGCGCTATGAAGTATCTAATTGCAGATTTCCAGAAAACTGTGTTAACAAACTGATCACTGAAGAGAAACGTGTAACTCTGTGAGTTGCATTCACACATGGCAGTGCAGTTTCTCAGAAAGCTTCTCTCTAGTTATTATGTGAGGATATCTCCTTTTCACCATAGCCCTCAATGAGCTCCCAAATATCACTTTGCTGAATCCACGAGAACACTGTTATCAAGTGTTCCAAGAAGGGAAGGGTGGAAATCTGGGTGATGAAGTCACACATCAGAAAGCAATCTCTCAAAAAGCTTCTCTCTAGTTATTATGTGAGGATATCTCCTTTTTCACCATGGGCCCCTATGGGCTCCCAAATATCACTTTGCAGTTTCCACGAAAAGAGTGTTAGCAAACTGGTTCCTGAGGTGTACGTTGTAAGTCTGTGAGATGAACTCACTGATCAGAAAGAAGTTTCTCAGAAAGCTTCTTTCACGTTTTGAACTGATGAAATTTCCTTTATCAGCGTAGGCCTCAATGCCATCCAAAGAAGCCCTTCTCAGGTTCCTCAAAAACAGTGTTAATGGACTACTCCACGAAACATAAGTGTAACTCTGTGAGATGAATTCACACATCAACAAGAAGTTTCTAGGAAAGCTTCTTTCTAGTTTTCATCTGAGAATATTTCCTTTGTCAGCATGAGCTTCATTGCGCTATGAAGTATCTAATTGCAGATTTCCAGAAAACTGTGTTAACAACTGATCACTGAAGAGAAACGTGTAACTCTGTGTGTTGCATTCACACATGGCAGTGCAGTTTCTCACAAAGCTTCTCTCTAGTTATTATGTGAGGATATCTCCTTTTTCACCATAGCCCTCAATGAGCTCCCAAATATAACCTTGTTGAATCCACGAGAACACTGTTATCAAAGTGTTCCAAGAAGGGAAGGGTGGAAATCAGTGTGATGAAGTCACACATCAGAAAGCAATCTCTCAAAAAGCTTCTCTCTAGTTATTATGTGAGCATATATCCTTTTTCACCATGGGCCCCTATGGGCTCCCAAATATCACTTTGCAGTTTCCACGAAAAGAGTGTTAGCAAACTGGTTCCTGAGCTGTGCGTTGTAAGTCTGTGAGATGAACTCACTGATCAGAAAGAAGTTTCTCAGAAAGCTTCTTTCACGTTTTGAACTGATGAAATTTCCTTTATCTGCGTAGGCCTCAATGCCATCCAAAGAAACCCTTCTCAGGTTCCTCAAAAACAGTGTTAATGGACTACTCCACGAAACATAAGTGTAACTCTGTGAGATGAATTCACACATCTCCAAGAAGTTTCTAGGAAAGCTTCTTTCTAGTTTTCATCTGAGAATATTTCCTTTGTCAGCATGAGCTTCATTGCGCTATGAAGTATCTAATTGCAGATTTCCAGAAAACTGTGTTAACAAACTGATCACTGAAGAGAAACGTGTAACTCTGTGAGTTGCATTCACACATGGCAGTGCAGTTTCTCAGAAAGCTTCTCTCTAGTTATTATGTGAGGATATATCCTTTTTCACCATAGCCCTCAATGAGCTCCCAAATATCACTTTGCTGAATCCACGAGAACACTGTTATCAAAGTGTTCCAAGAAGGGAAGGGTGGAAATCTGGGTGATGAAGTCACACATCAGAAAGCAATCTCTAAAAACCTTCTCTCTAGTTATTATGTGAGGATATCTCCTTTTTCACCATGGGCCCCTATGGGCTCCCAAATATCACTTTGCAGTTTCCACGAAAAGAGTGTTAGCAAACTGCTTCCTGAGGTGTACGTTGTAAGTCTGTGAGATGAACTCACTGATCAGAAAGAAGTTTCTCAGAAAGCTTCTTTCACGTTTTGAACTGATGAAATTTCCTTTATCAGCGTAGGCCTCAATGCCATCCAAAGAAGCCCTTCTCAGGTTCCTCAAAAACAGTGTTAATGGACTGCTCCACGAAACATAAGTGTAACTCTGTGAGATGAATTCACACATCACCAAGAAGTTTCTAGGAAAGCTTCTTTCTAGTTTTCATCTGAGAATATTTCCTTTGTCAGCATGAGCTTCATTGCGCTATGAAGTATCTAATTGCAGATTTCCAGAAAACTGTGTTAACAAACTGATCACTGAAGAGAAACGTGTAACTCTGTGAGTTGCATTCACACATGGCAGTGCAGTTTCTCAGAAAGCTTCTCTCTAGTTATTATGTGAGGATATCTCCTTTTTCACCATAGCCCTCAATGAGCTCCCAAATATAACCTTGTTGAATCCACGAGAACACTGTTATCAAAGTGTTCCAAGAAGGGAAGGGTGGAAATCTGTGTGATGAAGTCACACATCAGAAAGCAATCTCTCAAAAACCTTCTCTCTAGTTATTATGTGAGGCATATATCCTTTTTCACCATGGGCCCCTATGGGCTCCCAAATATCACTTTGCAGTTTCCACGAAAAGAGTGTTAGCAAACTGCTTCCTGAGGTGTACGTTGTAAGTCTGTGACATGAACTCACTGATCACAAAGAAGTTTCTCAGAAAGCTTCTTTCACGTTTTGAACTCATGAAATTTCCTTTATCAGCGTAGACCTCAATGCGATTCAAAGAAGGCCATGTCAGGTTCCTCAAAGACAGTGTTAATGGACTGCTCCACGAAACATAAGTGTAACTCTGTGAGATCAATACACACATCACCAAGAAGTTTCTAAGAAAGCTTCTTTCTAGTTTTCATCTGAGATATTTCCTTTGTCACCGTAGGCTTCATTGCGCAATGAAGTATCTAAATTGCAGATTTCCAGAAAACTGTGTTAACAAACTGATCACTGAAGAGAAACGTGTAACTCTGTGAGTTGCATTCACACATGGCAGTGCAGTTTCTCACAAAGCTTCTCTCTAGTTATTATGTGAGGATATATCGTTTTCACCATAGCCCTCAATGAGCTCCCAAATATCACTTTGCTGAATCCAGGAGCACACTGTTATCAAAGTGTTCTAAGAAGGGAAGGGTGGAAATCTGGGTGGCAAATAAATCACCTTGTTGAATCAACGAGAACAACTGTTATCAAAGTGTTCCAAGAAGGGAAGGGTGGAAATCTGGGTGATGAAGTCACACATCCAGAAAAGCAATCTCTCAAAAGCTTTCTCTAGTTTATTATGTGAGCATATATCCTTTTTACTCATGGGCCCCTATGGGCTCCCAAATATCACTTGCAGTTTCCACGAAAAGAGTTTAGCAAAACTGCTTCCTGAGGTGTACGTTGTAAGTCTTGACATGAACTCACTGATCATAAAGAAGTTGCTCAGAAAGCTTCTTTCACGTTTGAACTGATGAAAATTTCTTTAGTCAGCGTAGACCTCAGGCGATTCAAAGAAGCCCATGTCAGGTCCTCAAAGACAGTGTTAAATGGACTGCTCGAACGAAACATAAGTGTAACTCTGTGAGATCAATACACACATCACCAAGAAGTTTCTAAGAAAGCTTCTTTCTAGTTTTCATCTGAAGATATTTCCTTTGTCACCGTAGGCTTCATTGCGCTATGAAGTATCTAATTGCAGATTTCCAGAAAACTGTGTTAACAAACTGATCACTGAAGAGAAACGTGTAACTCTGTGAGTTGCATTCACACATGGCAGTGCAGTTTCTCACAAAGCTTCTCTCTAGTTATTATGTGAGGATATCTCCTTTTTCACCATAGCCCTCAATGAGCTCCCAAATATCACTTTGCTGAATCCACGAGAACACTGTTATCAAAGTGTTCCAAGAAGGGAAGGGTGGAAATCTGGGTGATGAAGTCACACATCAGAAAGCAATCTCTCAAAAAGCTTCTCTCTAGTTATTATGTGAGGATATCTCCTTTTTCACCATGGGCCCCTATGGGCTCCCAAATATCACTTTGCAGTTTCCACGAAAAGAGTGTTAGCAAACTGCTTCCTGAGGTGTACGTTGTAAGTCTGTGACATGAACTCACTGATCAGAAAGAAGTTTCTCAGAAAGCTTCTTTCACGTTTTGAACTGATGAAATTTCCTTTATCAGCGTAGACCTCAATGCGATTCAAAGAAGCCCTTGTCAGGTTCCTCAAAGACAGTGTTAATGGACTGCTCCACGAAACATAAGTGTAACTCTGTGAGATGAATTCACACATCACCAAGAAGTTTCTAAGAAAGCTTCTTTCTAGTTTTCATCTGAGAATATTTCCTTTGTCAGCATGAGCTTCATTGCGCTATGAAGTATCTAATTGCAGATTTCCAGAAAACTGTGTTAACAAACTGATCACTGAAGAGAAACGTGTAACTCTGTGAGTTGCATTCACACATGGCAGTGCAGTTTCTCACAAAGCTTCTCTCTAGTTATTATGTGAGGATATCTCCTTTTTCACCATAGCCCTCAATGAGCTCCCAAATATCACTTTGCTGAATCCACGAGAACACTGTTATCAAAGTGTTCCAAGAAGGGAAGGGTGGAAATCTGGGTGATGAAGTCACACATCAGAAAGCAATCTCTCAAAAAGCTTCTCTCTAGTTATTATGTGAGGATATATCCTTTTTCACCATGGGCCCCTATGGGCTCCCAAATATCACTTTGCAGTTTCCACGAAAAGAGTGTTAGCAAACTGCTTCCTGAGGTGTACGTTGTAAGTCTGTGACATGAACTCACTGATCAGAAAGAAGTTTCTCAGAAAGCTTCTTTCACGTTTTGAACTGATGAAATTTCCTTTATCAGCGTAGACCTCAATGCGATTCAAAGAAGCCCTTGTCAGGATCCTCAAAGACAGTGTTAATGGACTGCTCCACGAAACATAAGTGTAACTCTGTGAGATCAATACACACATCACCAAGAAGTTTCTAAGAAAGCTTCTTTCTAGTTTTCATCTGAAGATATTTCCTTTGTCACCGTAGGCTTCATTGCGCTATGAAGTATCTAATTGCAGATTTCCAGAAAACTGTGTTAACAAACTGATCACTGAAGAGAAACGTGTAACTCTGTGAGTTGCATTCACACATGGCAGTGCAGTTTCTCAGAAAGCTTCTCTCTAGTTATTATGTGAGGATATCTCCTTTTTCACCATAGCCCTCAATGAGCTCCCAAATATCACTTTGCTGAATCCACGAGAACACTGTTATCAAAGTGTTCCAAGAAGGGAAGGGTGGAAATCTGGGTGATGAAGTCACACATCAGAAAGCAATCTCTCAAAAAGCTTCTCTCTAGTTATTATGTGAGGATATCTCCTTTTTCACCATGGGCCCCTATGGGCTCCCAAATATCACTTTGCAGTTTCCACGAAAAGAGTGTTAGCAAACTGCTTCCTGAGGTGTACGTTGTAAGTCTGTGAGATGAACTCACTGATCAGAAAGAAGTTTCTCAGAAAGCTTCTTTCACGTTTTGAACTGATGAAATTTCCTTTATCAGCGTAGACCTCAATGCCATTCAAAGAAGCCCTTGTCAGGTTCCTCAAAGACAGTGTTAATGGACTGCTCCACGAAACATAAGTGTAACTCTGTGAGATGAATTCACACATCACCAAGAAGTTTCTAAGAAAGCTTCTTTCTAGTTTTCATCTGAGAATATTTCCTTTGTCAGCATGAGCTTCATTGCGCTATGAAGTATCTAATTGCAGATTTCCAGAAAACTGTGTTAACAAACTGATCACTGAAGAGAAACGTGTAACTCTGTGAGTTGCATTCACACATGGCAGTGCAGTTTCTCACAAAGCTTCTCTCTAGTTATTATGTGAGGATATCTCCTTTTTCACCATAGCCCTCAATGAGCTCCCAAATATCACTTTGCTGAATCCACGAGAACACTGTTATCAAAGTGTTCCAAGAAGGGAAGGGTGGAAATCTGGGTGATGAAGTCACACATCAGAAAGCAATCTCTCAAAAAGCTTCTCTCTAGTTATTATGTGAGGATATATCCTTTTTCACCATGGGCCCCTATGGGCTCCCAAATATCACTTTGCAGTTTCCACGAAAAGAGTGTTAGCAAACTGCTTCCTGAGGTGTACGTTGTAAGTCTGTGACATGAACTCACTGATCAGAAAGAAGTTTCTCAGAAAGCTTCTTTCACGTTTTGAACTGATGAAATTTCCTTTATCAGCGTAGACCTCAATGCGATTCAAAGAAGCCCTTGTCAGGTTCCTCAAAGACAGTGTTAATGGACTGCTCCACGAAACATAAGTGTAACTCTGTGAGATGAATTCACACATCACCAAGAAGTTTCTAGGAAAGCTTCTTTCTAGTTTTCATCTGAGAATATTTCCTTTGTCAGCATGAGCTTCATTGCGCTATGAAGTATCTAATTGCAGATTTCCAGAAAACTGTGTTAACAAACTGATCACTGAAGAGAAACGTGTAACTCTGTGAGTTGCATTCACACATGGCAGTGCAGTTTCTCAGAAAGCTTCTCTCTAGTTATTATGTGAGGATATATCCTTTTTCACCATAGCCCTCAATGAGCTCCCAAATATCACTTTGCTGAATCCACGAGAACACTGTTATCAAAGTGTTCCAAGAAGGGAAGGGTGGAAATCTGGGTGATGAAGTCACACATCAGAAAGCAATCTCTCAAAAAGCTTCTCTCTAGTTATTATGTGAGGATATATCCTTTTTCACCATGGGCCCCTATGGGCTCCCAAATATCACTTTGCAGTTTCCACGAAAAGAGTGTTAGCAAACTGCTTCCTGAGGTGTACGTTGTAAGTCTGTGACATGAACTCACTGATCAGAAAGAAGTTTCTCAGAAAGCTTCTTTCACGTTTTGAACTGATGAAATTTCCTTTATCAGCGTAGACCTCAATGCGATTCAAAGAAGCCCATGTCAGGTTCCTCAAAGACAGTGTTAATGGACTGCTCCACGAAACATAAGTGTAACTCTGTGAGATCAATACACACATCACCAAGAAGTTTCTAAGAAAGCTTCTTTCTAGTTTTCATCTGAAGATATTTCCTTTGTCACCCTAGGCTTCATTGCGCTATGAAGTATCTAATTGCAGATTTCCAGAAAACTGTGTTAACAAACTGATCACTGAAGAGAAACGTGTAACTCTGTGAGTTGCATTCACACATGGCAGTGCAGTTTCTCAGAAAGCTTCTCTCTAGTTATTATGTGAGGATATCTCCTTTTTCACCATAGCCCTCAATGAGCTCCCAAATATCACTTTGCTGAATCCACGAGAACACTGTTATCAAAGTGTTCCAAGAAGGGAAGGGTGGAAATCTGGGTGATGAAGTCACACATCAGAAAGCAATCTCTCAAAAAGCTTCTCTCTAGTTATTATGTGAGGATATCTCCTTTTTCACCATGGGCCCCTATGGGCTCCCAAATATCACTTTGCAGTTTCCACGAAAAGAGTGTTAGCAAACTGCTTCCTGAGGTGTACGTTGTAAGTCTGTGACATGAACTCACTGATCAGAAAGAAGTTTCTCAGAAAGCTTCTTTCACGTTTTGAACTGATGAAATTTCCTTTATCAGCGTAGACCTCAATGCGATTCAAAGAAGCCCTTCTCAGGTTCCTCAAAAACAGTGTTAATGGACTGCTCCACGAAACATAAGTGTAACTCTGTGAGATGAATTCACACATCACCAAGAAGTTTCTAAGAAAGCTTCTTTCTAGTTTTCATCTGAGAATATTTCCTTTGTCAGCATGAGCTTCATTGCGCTATGAAGTATCTAATTGCAGATTTCCAGAAAACTGTGTTAACAAACTGATCACTGAAGAGAAACGTGTAACTCTGTGAGTTGCATTCACACATGGCAGTGCAGTTTCTCAGAAAGCTTCTCTCTAGTTATTATGTGAGGATATCTCCTTTTTCACCATAGCCCTCAATGAGCTCCCAAATATCACTTTGCTGAATCCACGAGAACACTGTTATCAAAGTGTTCCAAGAAGGGAAGGGTGGAAATCTGGGTGATGAAGTCACACATCAGAAAGCAATCTCTCAAAAAGCTTCTCTCTAGTTATTATGTGAGGATATATCCTTTTTCACCATGGGCCCCTATGGGCTCCCAAATATCACTTTGCAGTTTCCACGAAAAGAGTGTTAGCAAACTGCTTCCTGAGGTGTACGTTGTAAGTCTGTGACATGAACTCACTGATCAGAAAGAAGTTTCTCAGAAAGCTTCTTTCACGTTTTGAACTGATGAAATTTCCTTTATCAGCGTAGACCTCAATGCGATTCAAAGAAGCCCATGTCAGGTTCCTCAAAGACAGTGTTAATGGACTGCTCCACGAAACATAAGTGTAACTCTGTGAGATCAATACACACATCACCAAGAAGTTTCTAAGAAAGCTTCTTTCTAGTTTTCATCTGAAGATATTTCCTTTGTCACCCTAGGCTTCATTGCGCTATGAAGTATCTAATTGCAGATTTCCAGAAAACTGTGTTAACAAACTGATCACTGAAGAGAAACGTGTAACTCTGTGAGTTGCATTCACACATGGCAGTGCAGTTTCTCAGAAAGCTTCTCTCTAGTTATTATGTGAGGATATATCCTTTTTCACCATAGCCCTCAATGAGCTCCCAAATATCACTTTGCTGAATCCACGAGAACACTGTTATCAGAGTGTTCCAAGTAGGGAAGGGTGAAAATCTGGGTGATGAAGTCACACATCAGAAAGCAATCTCTCAAAAACCTTCTCTCTAGTTATTATGTGAGGATATCTCCTTTTTCACCATGGGCCCCTAAGGGCTCCCAAATATCACTTTGCAGTTTCCGCGAAAAGAGTGTTAGCAAACTACTTCCTGAGGTGTACGTTGTAAGTCTGTGGCATGAACTCACTTATCAGAAAGAAGTTTCTCAGAAAGCTTCTTTCACGTTTTGAACTGACGAAATTTCCTTTATCAGCGTCGACCTCAATGCGATTCAAAGAAGCCCTTCTCAGGTTCCTCAAAAACAGTGTTAATGGACTGCTCCACGAAACATAAGTGTAACTCTGTGAGATCAATACACACATCACCAAGAAGTTTCTAAGAAAGCTTCTTTCTAGTTTTCATCTGAAGATATTTCCTTTGTCACCCTAGGCTTCATTGCGCTATGAAGTATCTAATTGCAGATTTCCAGAAAACTGTGTTAACAAACTGATCACTGAAGAGAAACGTGTAACTCTGTGAGTTGCATTCACACATGGCAGTGCAGTTTCTCAGAAGGCTTCTCTCTAGTTATTATTTGAGGATATCTCCTTCTTCACCATAGCCCTCAATGAGCTCCCAAATATCACTTTGCTGAATCCACGAGAACACTGTTATCAAAGTGTTCCAAGAAGGGAAGGGTGGAAATCTGGGTGATGAAGTCACACATCAGAAAGCAATCTCTCAAAAAGCTTCTCTCTAGTTATTATGTGAGGATATATCCTTTTTCACCATGGGCCCCTATGGGCTCCCAAATATCACTTTGCAGTTTCCACGAAAAGAGTGTTAGCAAACTGCTTCCTGAGGTGTACGTTGTAAGTCTGTGACATGAACTCACTGATCAGAAAGAAGTTTCTCAGAAAGCTTCTTTCACGTTTTGAACTGATGAAATTTCCTTTATCAGCGTAGACCTCAATGCGATTCAAAGAAGCCCTTGTCAGGTTCCTCAAAGACAGTGTTAATGGACTGCTCCACGAAACATAAGTGTAACTCTGTGAGATGAATTCACACATCACCAAGAAGTTTCTAAGAAAGCTTCTTTCTAGTTTTCATCTGAAGACATATCCTTTGTCACCATAGGCTTCATTGCGCTATGAAGTATCTAATTGCAGATTTCCAGAAAACTGTGTTAACAAACTGATCACTGAAGAGAAACGTGTAACTCTGTGAGTTGCATTCACACATGGCAGTGCAGTTTCTCAGAAAGCTTCTCTCTAGTTATTATGTGAGGATATCTCCTTTTTCACCATAGCCCTCAATGAGCTCCCAAATATCACTTTGCTGAATCCACGAGAACACTGTTATCAAAGTGTTCCAAGAAGGGAAGGGTGGAAATCTGGGTGATGAAGTCACACATCAGAAAGCAATCTCTCAAAAACCTTCTCTCTAGTTATTATGTGAGGATATCTCCTTTTTCACCATGGGCCCCTATGGGCTCCCAAATATCACTTTGCAGTTTCCACGAAAAGAGTGTTAGCAAACTGGTTCCTGAGGTGTACGTTGTAAGTCTGTGACATGAACTCACTGATCAGAAAGAAGTTTCTCAGAAAGCTTCTTTCACGTTTTGAACTGATGAAATTTCCTTTATCAGCGTAGGCCTCAATGCATCCAAAGAAACCCTTCTCAGGTTCCTCAAAAACAGTGTTAATGGACTGCTCCACGAAACATAAGTGTAACTCTGTGAGATGAATTCACACATCACCAAGAAGTTTCTAGGAAAGCTTCTTTCTAGTTTTCATCTGAGAATATTTCCTTTGTCAGCATGAGCTTCATTGCGCTATGAAGTATCTAATTGCAGATTTCCAGAAAACTGTGTTAACAAACTGATCACTGAAGAGAAACGTGTAACTCTGTGAGTTGCATTCACACATGGCAGTGCAGTTTCTCAGAAAGCTTCTCTCTAGTTATTATGTGAGGATATCTCCTTTTTCACCATAGCCCTCAATGAGCTCCCAAATATAACCTTGTTGAATCCACGAGAACACTGTTATCAAAGTGTTCCAAGAAGGGAAGGGTGGAAATCAGTGTGATGAAGTCACACATCAGAAAGCAATCTCTCAAAAAGCTTCTCTCTAGTTATTATGTGAGCATATATCCTTTTTCACCATGGGCCCCTATGGGCTCCCAAATATCACTTTGCAGTTTCCACGAAAAGAGTGTTAGCAAACTGCTTCCTGAGGTGTACGTTGTAAGTCTGTGACATGAACTCACTGATCAGAAAGAAGTTTCTCAGAAAGCTTCTTTCACGTTTTGAACTCATGAAATTTCCTTTATCAGCGTAGACCTCAATGCGATTCAAAGAAGCCCATGTCAGGTTCCTCAAAGACAGTGTTAATGGACTGCTCCACGAAACATAAGTGTAACTCTGTGAGATGAATTCACACATCACCAAGAAGTTTCTAGGAAAGCTTCTTTCTAGTTTTCATCTGAGAATATTTCCTTTGTCAGCATGAGCTTCATTGCGCTATGAAGTATCTAATTGCAGATTTCCAGAAAACTGTGTTAACAAACTGATCACTGAAGAGAAACGTGTAACTCTGTGAGTTGCATTCACACATGGCAGTGCAGTTTCTCACAAAGCTTCTCTCTAGTTATTATGTGAGGATATCTCCTTTTTCACCATAGCCCTCAATGAGCTCCCAAATATAACCTTGTTGAATCCACGAGAACACTGTTATCAAAGTGTTCCAAGAAGGGAAGGGTGGAAATCTGGGTGATGAAGTCACACATCAGAAAGCAATCTCTCAAAAAGCTTCTCTCTAGTTATTATGTGAGCATATATCCTTTTTCACCATGGGCCCCTATGGGCTCCCAAATATCACTTTGCAGTTTCCACGAAAAGAGTGTTAGCAAACTGCTTCCTGAGGTGTACGTTGTAAGTCTGTGACATGAACTCACTGATCAGAAAGAAGTTTCTCAGAAAGCTTCTTTCACGTTTTGAACTGATGAAATTTCCTTTATCAGCGTAGACCTCAATGCGATTCAAAGAAGCCCTTGTCAGGATCCTCAAAGACAGTGTTAATGGACTGCTCCACGAAACATAAGTGTAACTCTGTGAGATCAATACACACATCACCAAGAAGTTTCTATGAAAGCTTCTATCTAGTTTTCATCTGAAGATATTTCCTTTGTCACCCTAGGCTTCATTGCGCTATGAAGTATCTAATTGCAGATTTCCAGAAAACTGTGTTAACAAAAAGATCACTGAAGAGAAACGTGTAACTCTGTGAGTTGCATTCACACATGGCAGTGCAGTTTCTCAGAAAGCTTCTCTCTAGTTATTATGTGAGGATATATCCTTTTTCACCATAGCCCTCAATGAGCTCCCAAATATCACTTTGCTGAATCCACGAGAACACTGTTATCAAAGTGTTCCAAGAAGGGAAGGTTGGAAATCTGGGTGATGAAGTCACACATCAGAAAGCAATCTCTAAAAACCTTCTCTCTAGTTATTATGTGAGGATATCTCCTTTTTCACCATGGGCCCCTATGGGCTCCCAAATATCACTTTGCAGTTTCCACGAAAAGAGTGTTAGCAAACTGCTTCCTGAGGTGTACGTTGTAAGTCTGTGAGATGAACTCACTGATCAGAAAGAAGTTTCTCAGAAAGCTTCTTTCACGTTTTGAACTGATGAAATTTCATTTATCAGCGTAGGCCTCAATGCCATCCAAAGAAACCCTTCTCAGGTTCCTCAAAAACAGTGTTAATGGACTACTCCACGAAACATAAGTGTAACTCTGTGAGATGAATTCACACATCTCCAAGAAGTTTCTAGGAAAGCTTCTTTCTAGTTTTCATCTGAGAATATTTCCTTTGTCAGCATGAGCTTCATTGCGCTATGAAGTATCTAATTGCAGATTTCCAGAAAACTGTGTTAACCAACTGATCACTGAAGAGAAACGTGTAACTCTGTGAGTTGTATTCACACATGGCAGTGCAGTTTCTCAGAAAGCTTCTCTCTAGTTATTATGTGAGGATATCTCCTTTTTCACCATAGCCCTCAATGAGCTCCCAAATATCACCTTGTTGAATCCACGAGAACACTGTTATCAAAGTGTTCCAAGAAGGGAAGGGTGGAAATCATGGTGATGAAGTCACACATCAGAAAGCAATCTCTCAAAAAGCTTCTCTCTAGTTATTATGTGAGCATATATCCTTTTTCACCATGGGCCCCTATGGGCTCCCAAATATCACTTTGCAGTTTCCACGAAAAGAGTGTTAGCAAACTGCTTCCTGAGGTGTACGTTGTAAGTCTGTGACATGAACTCACTGATCAGAAAGAAGTTTCTCAGAAAGCTTCTTTCACGTTTTGAACTGATGAAATTTCCTTTATCAGCGTAGACCTCAATGCGATTCAAAGAAGCCCATGTCAGGTTCCTCAAAGACAGTGTTAATGGACTGCTCCACGAAACATAAGTGTAACTCTGTGAGATCAATACACACATCACCAAGAAGTTTCTAAGAAAGCTTCTTTCTAGTTTTCATCTGAAGATATTTCCTTTGTCACCGTAGGCTTCATTGCGCAATGAAGTATCTAAATGCAGATTTCCAGAAAACTGTGTTAACAAACTGATCACTGAAGAGAAACGTGTAACTCTGTGAGTTGCATTCACACATGGCAGTGCAGTTTCTCACAAAGCTTCTCTCTAGTTATTATGTGAGGATATATCGTTTTTCACCATAGCCCTCAATGAGCTCCCAAATATCACTTTGCTGAATCCAGGAGCACACTGTTATCAAAGTGTTCTAAGAAGGGAAGGGTGGAAATCTGGGTGATGAAGTCACACATCAGGAAGCAATCTCTCAAAAACCTTCTCTCTAGTTATTATGTGAGGATATCTCCTTTTTCACCATAGCCCTCAATGAGCTCCCAAATATAACCTTGTTGAATCCACGAGAACACTGTTATCAAAGTGTTCCAAGAAGGGAAGGTTGGAAATCTGGGTGATGAAGTCACACATCAGAAAGCAATCTCTAAAAACCTTCTCTCTAGTTATTATGTGAGGATATCTCCTTTTTCACCATGGGCCCCTATGGGCTCCCAAATATCACTTTGCAGTTTCCACGAAAAGAGTGTTAGCAAACTGCTTCCTGAGGTGTACGTTGTAAGTCTGTGAGATGAATCTCACTGATCAGAAAGAAGTTTCTCAGAAAGCTTCTTTCACGTTTTGAACTCATGAAATTTCATTTATCAGCGTAGGCCTCAATGCCATCCAAAGAAACCCTTCTCAGGTTCCTCAAAAACAGTGTTAATGGACTACTCCACGAAACATAAGTGTAACTCTGTGAGATGAATTCACACATCAACAAGAAGTTTCTAGGAAAGCTTCTTTCTAGTTTTCATCTGAGAATATTTCCTTTGTCAGCATGAGCTTCATTGCGCTATGAAGTATCTAATTGCAGATTTCCAGAAAACTGTGTTAACAAACTGATCACTGAAGAGAAACGTGTAACTCTGTGAGTTGCATTCACACATGGCAGTGCAGTTTCTCACAAAGCTTCTCTCTCCTTATTATGTGAGGATATCTCCTTTTTCACCATAGCCCTCAATGAGCTCCCAAATATAACCTTGTTGAATCCACGAGAACACTGTTATCAAAGTGTTCCAAGAAGGGAAGGGTGGAAATCAGTGTGATGAAGTCACACATCAGAAAGCAATCTCTCAAAAAGCTTCTCTCTAGTTATTATGTGAGCATATATCCTTTTTCACCATGGGCCCCTATGGGCTCCCAAATATCACTTTGCAGTTTCCACGAAAAGAGTGTTAGCAAACTGCTTCCTGAGGTGTACGTTGTAAGTCTGTGACATGAACTCACTGATCAGAAAGAAGTTTCTCAGAAAGCTTCTTTCACGTTTTGAACTCATGAAATTTCCTTTATCAGCGTCGACCTCAATGCGATTCAAAGAAGCCCTTGTCAGGTTCCTCAAAGACAGTTAATGGACTGCTCCACGAAACATAAGTGTAACTCTGTGAGATGAATTCACACATCACCAAGAAGTTTCTAGGAAAGCTTCTTTTTAGTTTTCATCTGAGAATATTTCCTTTGTCAGCATGAGCTTCATTGCGCTATGAAGTATCTAATTGCAGATTTCCAGAAAACTGTGTTAATAAACTGATCACTGAAGAGAAACGTGTAACTCTGTGAGTTGCATTCACACATGGCAGTGCAGTTTCTCACAAAGCTTCTCTCTAGTTATTATGTGAGGATATCTCCTTTTTCACCTTAGCCCTCAATGAGCTCCCAAATATAACCTTGTTGAATCCACGAGAACACTGTTATCAAAGTGTTCCAAGAAGGGAAGTGTGGAAATCTGGGTGATGAAGTCACACATCAGAAAGCAATCTCTCAAAAAGCTTCTCTCTAGTTATTATGTGAGCATATATCCTTTTTCACCATGGGCCCCTATGGGCTCCCAAATATCACTTTGCAGTTTCCACGAAAAGAGTGTTAGCAAACTGCTTCCTGAGGTGTACGTTGTAAGTCTGTGACATGAACTCACTGATCAGAAAGAAGTTTCTCAGAAAGCTTCTTTCACGTTTTGAACTGATGAAATTTCCTTTATCAGCGTAGACCTCAATGCGATTCAAAGAAGCCCTTGTCAGGATCCTCAAAGACAGTGTTAATGGACTGCTCCACGAAACATAAGTGTAACTCTGTGAGATCAATACACACATCACCAAGAAGTTTCTATGAAAGCTTCTATCTAGTTTTCATCTGAAGATATTTCCTTTGTCACCCTAGGTTTCATTGCGCTATGAAGTATCTAATTGCAGATTTCCAGAAAACTGAGTTAACAAAAAGATCACTGAAGAGAAACGTGTAACTCTGTGAGTTGCATTCACACATGGCAGTGCAGTTTCTCAGAAAGCTTCTCTCTTGTTATTATGTGAGGATATATCCTTTTTCACCATAGCCCTCAATGAGCTCCCAAATATCACTTTGCTGAATCCACGAGAACACTGTTATCAAAGTGTTCCAAGAAGGGAAGGGTGGAAATCTGGGTGATGAAGTCACACATCAGAAAGCAATCTCTAAAAACCTTCTCTCTAGTTATTATGTGAGGATATCTCCTTTTTCACCATGGGCCCCTATGGGCTCCCAAATATCACTTTGCAGTTTCCACGAAAAGAGTGTTAGCAAACTGCTTCCTGAGGTGTACGTTGTAAGTCTGTGACATGATCTCACTGATCAGAAAGAAGTTTCTCAGAAAGCTTCTTTCACGTTTTGAACTGATGAAATTTCATTTATCAGCGTAGGCCTCAATGCCATCCAAAGAAACCCTTCTCAGGTTCCTCAAAAACAGTGTTAATGGACTGCTCCACAAAACCTAAGTGTAACTCTGTGAGATGAATTCACACATCAACAAGAAGTTTCTAGGAAAGCTTCTTTCTAGTTTTCACCTGAGAATATTTCCTTTGTCAGCATGAGCTTCATTGCGCTATGAAGTATCTAATTGCAGATTTCCAGAAAACTTTGTTAACCAACTGATCACTGAAGAGAAACGTGTAACTCTGTGAGTTGCATTCACACATGGCAGTGCAGTTTCTCACAAAGCTTCTCTCTCGTTATTATGTGAGGATATCTCCTTTTTCACCATAGCCCTCAATGAGCTCCCAAATATAACCTTGTTGAATCCACGAGAACACTGTTATCAAAGTGTTCCAAGAAGGGAAGGGTGGAAATCAGTGTGATGAAGTCACACATCAGAAAGCAATCTCTCAAAAAGCTTCTCTCTAGTTATTATGTGAGCATATATCCTTTTTCACCATGGGCCCCTATGGGCTCCCAAATATCACTTTGCAGTTTCCACGAAAAGAGTGTTAGCAAACTGCTTCCTGAGGTGTACGTTGTAAGTCTGTGACATGAACTCACTGATCACAAAGAAGTTTCTCAGAAAGCTTCTTTCACGTTTTGAACTCATGAAATTTCCTTTATCAGCGTAGACCTCAATGCGATTCAAAGAAGGCCATGTCAGGTTCCTCAAAGACAGTGTTAATGGACTGCTCCACGAAACATAAGTGTAACTCTGTGAGATCAATACACACATCACCAAGAAGTTTCTAAGAAAGCTTCTTTCTAGTTTTCATCTGAAGATATTTCCTTTGTCACCGTAGGCTTCATTGCGCAATGAAGTATCTAAATGCAGATTTCCAGAAAACTGTGTTAACAAACTGATCACTGAAGAGAAACGTGTAACTCTGTGAGTTGCATTCACACATGGCAGTGCAGTTTCTCACAAAGCTTCTCTCTAGTTATTATGTGAGGATATATCGTTTTTCACCATAGCCCTCAATGAGCTCCCAAATATCACTTTGCTGAATCCAGGAGCACACTGTTATCAAAGTGTTCTAAGAAGGGAAGGGTGGAAATCTGGGTGATGAAGTCACACATCAGGAAGCAATCTCTCAAAAACCTTCTCTCTAGTTATTATGTGAGGATATCTCCTTTTTCACCATAGCCCTCAATGAGCTCCCAAATATAACCTTGTTGAATCCACGAGAACACTGTTATCAAAGTGTTCCAAGAAGGGAAGGTTGGAAATCTGGGTGATGAAGTCACACATCAGAAAGCAATCTCTAAAAACCTTCTCTCTAGTTATTATGTGAGGATATCTCCTTTTTCACCATGGGCCCCTATGGGCTCCCAAATATCACTTTGCAGTTTCCACGAAAAGAGTGTTAGCAAACTGGTTCCTGAGGTGTACGTTGTAAGTCTGTGAGATGATCTCACTGATCAGAAAGAAGTTTCTCAGAAAGCTTCTTTCACGTTTTGAACTGATGAAATTTCATTTATCAGCGTAGGCCTCAATGCCATCCAAAGAAACCCTTCTCAGGTTCCTCAAAAACAGTGTTAATGGACTGCTCCACAAACCTAAGTGTAACTCTGTGAGATGAATTCACACATCAACAAGAAGTTTCTAGGAAAGCTTCTTTCTAGTTTTCACCTGAGAATATTTCCTTTGTCAGCATGAGCTTCATTGCGCTATGAAGTATCTAATTGCAGATTTCCAGAAAACTGTGTTAACAAACTGATCACTGAAGAGAAACGTGTAACTCTGTGTGTTGCATTCACACATGGCAGTGCAGTTTCTCAGAAAGCTTCTCTCTCCTTATTATGTGAGGATATCTCCTTTTTCACCATAGCCCTCAATGAGCTCCCAAATATAAACTTGTTGAATCCACGAGAACACTGTTATCAAAGTGTTCCAAGAAGGGAAGGGTGGAAATCTGTGTGATGAAGTCACACATCAGAAAGCAATCTCTCAAAAAGCTTCTCTCTAGTTATTATGTGAGCATATATCCTTTTTCACCATGGGCCCCTATGGGCTCCCAAATATCACTTTGCAGTTTCCACGAAAAGAGTGTTAGCAAACTGCTTCCTGAGGTGTACGTTGTAAGTCTGTGACATGAACTCACTGATCAGAAAGAAGTTTCTCAGAAAGCTTCTTTCACGTTTTGAACTGATGAAATTTCCTTTATCAGCGTAGACCTCAATGCGATTCAAAGAAGCCCTTGTCAGGTTCCTCAAAGACAGTTAATGGACTGCTCCACGAAACATAAGTGTAACTCTGTGAGATGAATTCACACATCACCAAGAAGTTTCTAGGAAAGCTTCTTTCTAGTTTTCATCTGAGAATATTTCCTTTGTCAGCATGAGCTTCATTGCGCTATGAAGTATCTAATTGCAGATTTCCAGAAAACTGTGTTAATAAACTGATCACTGAAGAGAAACGTGTAACTCTGTGAGTTGCATTCACACATGGCAGTGCAGTTTCTCACAAAGCTTCTCTCTAGTTATTATGTGAGGATATCTCCTTTTTCACCTTAGCCCTCAATGAGCTCCCAAATATAACCTTGTTGAATCCACGAGAACACTGTTATCAAAGTGTTCCAAGAAGGGAAGTGTGGAAATCTGGGTGATGAAGTCACACATCAGAAAGCAATCTCTCAAAAAGCTTCTCTCTAGTTATTATGTGAGCATATATCCTTTTTCACCATGGGCCCCTATGGGCTCCCAAATATCACTTTGCAGTTTCCACGAAAAGAGTGTTAGCAAACTGCTTCCTGAGGTGTACGTTGTAAGTCTGTGACATGAACTCACTGATCAGAAAGAAGTTTCTCAGAAAGCTTCTTTCACGTTTTGAACTGATGAAATTTCCTTTATCAGCGTAGACCTCAATGCGATTCAAAGAAGCCCATGTCAGGATCCTCAAAGACAGTGTTAATGGACTGCTCCACGAAACATAAGTGTAACTCTGTGAGATCAATACACACATCACCAAGAAGTTTCTATGAAAGCTTCTATCTAGTTTTCATCTGAAGATATTTCCTTTGTCACCCTAGGTTTCATTGCGCTATGAAGTATCTAATTGCAGATTTCCAGAAAACTGATGTTAACAAAAGATCACTGAAGAGAAACGTGTAACTCTGTGAGTTGCATTCACACATGGCAGTGCAGTTTCTCAGAAAGCTTCTCTCTTGTTATTATGTGAGGATATATCCTTTTTCACCATAGCCCTCAATGAGCTCCCAAATATCACTTTGCTGAATCCACGAGAACACTGTTATCAAAGTGTTCCAAGAAGGGAAGGTTGGAAATCTGGGTGATGAAGTCACACATCAGAAAGCAATCTCTAAAAACCTTCTCTCTAGTTATTATGTGAGGATATCTCCTTTTTCACCATGGGCCCCTATGGGCTCCCAAATATCACTTTGCAGTTTCCACTGAAAAGAGTGTTAGCAAACTGGTTCCTGAGGTGTACGTTGTAAGTCTGTGAGATGATCTCACTGATCAGAAAGAAGTTTCTCAGAAAGCTTCTTTCACGTTTTGAACTGATGAAATTTCATTTATCAGCGTAGGCCTCAATGCCATCCAAAGAAACCCTTCTCAGGTTCCTCAAAAACAGTGTTAATGGACTGCTCCACAAAACCTAAGTGTAACTCTGTGAGATGAATTCACACATCAACAAGAAGTTTCTAGGAAAGCTTCTTTCTAGTTTTCACCTGAGAATATTTCCTTTGTCAGCATGAGCTTCATTGCGCTATGAAGTATCTAATTGCAGATTTCCAGAAAACTTTGTTAACCAACTGATCACTGAAGAGAAACGTGTAACTCTGTGAGTTGCATTCACACATGGCAGTGCAGTTTCTCACAAAGCTTCTCTCTCCTTATTATGTGAGGATATCTCCTTTTTCACCATAGCCCTCAATGAGCTCCCAAATATAACCTTGTTGAATCCACGAGAACACTGTTATCAAAGTGTTCCAAGAAGGGAAGGGTGGAAATCAGTGTGATGAAGTCACACATCAGAAAGCAATCTCTCAAAAAGCTTCTCTCTAGTTATTATGTGAGCATATATCCTTTTTCACCATGGGCCCCTATGGGCTCCCAAATATCACTTTGCAGTTTCCACGAAAAGAGTGTTAGCAAACTGCTTCCTGAGGTGTACGTTGTAAGTCTGTGACATGAACTCACTGATCACAAAGAAGTTTCTCAGAAAGCTTCTTTCACGTTTTGAACTCATGAAATTTCCTTTATCAGCGTAGACCTCAATGCGATTCAAAGAAGGCCATGTCAGGTTCCTCAAAGACAGTGTTAATGGACTGCTCCACGAAACATAAGTGTAACTCTGTGAGATCAATACACACATCACCAAGAAGTTTCTAAGAAAGCTTCTTTCTAGTTTTCATCTGAAGATATTTCCTTTGTCACCGTAGGCTTCATTGCGCAATGAAGTATCTAAATGCAGATTTCCAGAAAACTGTGTTAACAAACTGATCACTGAAGAGAAACGTGTAACTCTGTGAGTTGCATTCACACATGGCAGTGCAGTTTCTCACAAAGCTTCTCTCTAGTTATTATGTGAGGATATATCGTTTTTCACCATAGCCCTCAATGAGCTCCCAAATATCACTTTGCTGAATCCAGGAGCACACTGTTATCAAAGTGTTCTAAGAAGGGAAGGGTGGAAATCTGGGTGATGAAGTCACACATCAGGAAGCAATCTCTCAAAAACCTTCTCTCTAGTTATTATGTGAGGATATCTCCTTTTTCACCATAGCCCTCAATGAGCTCCCAAATATAACCTTGTTGAATCCACGAGAACACTGTTATCAAAGTGTTCCAAGAAGGGAAGGGTGGAAATCAGTGTGATGAAGTCACACATCAGAAAGCAATCTCTCGAAAACCTTCTCTCTAGTTATTATGTGAGCATATATCCTTTTTCACCATGGGCCCCTATGGGCTCCCAAATATCACTTTGCAGTTTCCACGAAAAGAGTGTTAGCAAAGTGCTTCCTGAGGTGTACGTTGTAAGTCTGTGACATGAACTCACTGATCACAAAGAAGGTTCTCAGAAAGCTTCTTTCACGTTTTGAACTCATGAAATTTCCTTTATCAGCGTAGACCTCAATGCGATTCAAAGAAGGCCATGTCAGGTTCCTCAAACACAGTGTTAATGGACTGCTCCACGAAACATAAGTGTAACTCTGTGAGATCAATACACACATCACCAAGAAGTTTCTAAGAAAGCTTCTTTCTAGTTTTCATCTGAAGATATTTCCTTTGTCACCGTAGGCTTCATAGCGCAATGAAGTATCTAAATGCAGATTTCCAGAAAACTGTGTTAACAAACTGATCACTGAAGAGAAACGTGTAACTCTGTGAGTTGCATTCACACATGGCAGTGCAGTTTCTCACAAAGCTTCTCTCTAGTTATTATGTGAGGATATCGTTTTTCACCATAGCCCTCAATGAGCTCCCAAATATCACTTTGCTGAATCCACGAGAACACTGTTATCAAAGTGTTCTATGAAGGGAAGGGTGGAAATCTGGGTGATGAAGTCACACATCAGGAAGCAATCTCTCAAAAACCTTCTCTCTAGTTATTATGTGAGGATATCTCCTTTTTCACCATGGGCCCCTATGGGCTCCAAAATATCACTTTGCAGTTTCCACGAAAAGAGTGTTAGCAAACTGCTTCCTGAGGTGTACGTTGTAAGTCAGATACATGAACTCACTGATCAGAAAGAAGTTTCTTAGAAAGCTTCTTTCACGTTTTGAACTGATGGAATTTCATTTATCAGCGTCGACCTCAATGCGATTCAAAGAAGCCCTTGTCAGGTTCCTCAAAGACAGTTAATGGACTGCTCCACGAAACATAAGTGTAACTCTGTGAGATGAATTCACACATCACCAAGAAGTTTCTAGGAAAGCTTCTTTCTAGTTTTCATCTGAGAATATTTCCTTTGTCAGCATGAGCTTCATTGCGCTATGAAGTATCTAATTGCAGATTTCCAGAAAACTGTGTTAATAAACTGATCACTGAAGAGAAACGTGTAACTCTGTGAGTTGCATTCACACATGGCAGTGCAGTTTCTCACAAAGCTTCTCTCTAGTTATTATGTGAGGATATCTCCTTTTTCACCTTAGCCCTCAATGAGCTCCCAAATATAACCTTGTTGAATCCACGAGAACACTGTTATCAAAGTGTTCCAAGAAGGGAAGTGTGGAAATCTGGGTGATGAAGTCACACATCAGAAAGCAATCTCTCAAAAAGCTTCTCTCTAGTTATTATGTGAGCATATATCCTTTTTCACCATGGGCCCCTATGGGCTCCCAAGTATCACTTTGCAGTTTCCACGAAAAGAGTGTTAGCAAACTGCTTCCTGAGGTGTACGTTGTAAGTCTGTGACATGAACTCACTGATCAGAAAGAAGTTTCTCAGAAAGCTTCTTTCACGTTTTGAACTGATGAAATTTCCATTATCAGCGTAGACCTCAATGCGATTCAAAGAAGCCCTTGTCAGGATCCTCAAAGACAGTGTTAATGGACTGCTCCACGAAACATAAGTGTAACTCTGTGAGATCAATACACACATCACCAAGAAGTTTCTATGAAAGCTTCTATCTAGTTTTCATCTGAAGATATTTCCTTTGTCACCCTAGGTTTCATTGCGCTATGAAGTATCTAATTGCAGATTTCCAGAAAACTGTGTTAACAAAAATATCACTGAAGAGAAACGTGTAACTCTGTGAGTTGCATTCACACATGGCAGTGCAGTTTCTCAGAAAGCTTCTCTCTTGTTATTATGTGAGGATATATCCTTTTTCACCATAGCCCTCAATGAGCTCCCAAATATCACTTTGCTGAATCCACGAGAACACTGTTATCAAAGTGTTCCAAGAAGGGAAGGTTGGAAATCTGGGTGATGAAGTCACACATCAGAAAGCAATCTCTAAAAACCTTCTCTCTAGTTATTATGTGAGGATATCTCCTTTTTCACCATGGGCCCCTATGGGCTCCCAAATATCACTTTGCAGTTTCCACGAAAAGAGTGTTAGCAAACTGGTTCCTGAGGTGTACGTTGTAAGTCTGTGAGATGATCTCACTGATCAGAAAGAAGTTTCTCAGAAAGCTTCTTTCACGTTTTGAACTGATGAAATTTCATTTATCAGCGTAGGCCTCAATGCCATCCAAAGAAACCCTTCTCAGGTTCCTCAAAAACAGTGTTAATGGACTGCTCCACAAAACCTAAGTGTAACTCTGTGAGATGAATTCACACATCAACAAGAAGTTTCTAGGAAAGCTTCTTTCTAGTTTTCACCTGAGAATATTTCCTTTGTCAGCATGAGCTTCATTGCGCTATGAAGTATCTAATTGCAGATTTCCAGAAAACTTTGTTAACCAACTGATCACTGAAGAGAAACGTGTAACTCTGTGAGTTGCATTCACACATGGCAGTGCAGTTTCTCACAAAGCTTCTCTCTAGTTATTATGTGAGGATATCTCCTTTTTCACCATAGCCCTCAATGAGCTCCCAAATATAACCTTGTTGAATCCACGAGAACACTGTTATCAAAGTGTTCCAAGAAGGGAAGGGTGGAAATCAGTGTGATGAAGTCACACATCAGAAAGCAATCTCTCAAAAAGCTTCTCTCTAGTTATTATGTGAGCATATATCCTTTTTCACCATGGGCCCCTATGGGCTCCCAAATATCACTTTGCAGTTTCCACGAAAAGAGTGTTAGCAAAGTGCTTCCTGAGGTGTACGTTGTAAGTCTGTGACATGAACTCACTGATCACAAAGAAGTTTCTCAGAAAGCTTCTTTCACGTTTTGAACTCATGAAATTTCCTTTATCAGCGTAGACCTCAATGCGATTCAAAGAAGGCCATGTCAGGTTCCTCAAAGACAGTGTTAATGGACTGCTCCACGAAACATAAGTGTAACTCTGTGAGATCAATACACACATCACCAAGAAGTTTCTAAGAAAGCTTCTTTCTAGTTTTCATCTGAAGATATTTCCTTTGTCACCGTAGGCTTCATTGCGCAATGAAGTATCTAAATGCAGATTTCCAGAAAACTGTGTTAACAAACTGATCACTGAAGAGAAACGTGTAACTCTGTGAGTTGCATTCACACATGGCAGTGCAGTTTCTCACAAAGCTTCTCTCTAGTTATTATGTGAGGATATATCGTTTTTCACCATAGCCCTCAATGAGCTCCCAAATATCACTTTGCTGAATCCAGGAGCACACTGTTATCAAAGTGTTCTAAGAAGGGAAGGGTGGAAATCTGGGTGATGAAGTCACACATCAGGAAGCAATCTCTCAAAAACCTTCTCTCTAGTTATTATGTGAGGATATCTCCTTTTTCACCATAGCCCTCAATGAGCTCCCAAATATAACCTTGTTGAATCCACGAGAACACTGTTATCAAAGTGTTCCAAGAAGGGAAGGGTGGAAATCAGTGTGATGAAGTCACACATCAGAAAGCAATCTCTCGAAAAGCTTCTCTCTAGTTATTATGTGAGCATATATCCTTTTTCACCATGGGCCCCTATGGGCTCCCAAATATCACTTTGCAGTTTCCACGAAAAGAGTGTTAGCAAACTGCTTCCTGAGGTGTACGTTGTAAGTCTGTGACATGAACTCACTGATCACAAAGAAGGTTCTCAGAAAGCTTCTTTCACGTTTTGAACTCATGAAATTTCCTTTATCAGCGTAGACCTCAATGCGATTCAAAGAAGGCCATGTCAGGTTCCTCAAACACAGTGTTAATGGACTGCTCCACGAAACATAAGTGTAACTCTGTGAGATCAATACACACATCACCAAGAAGTTTCTAAGAAAGCTTCTTTCTAGTTTTCATCTGAAGATATTTCCTTTGTCACCGTAGGCTTCATAGCGCAATGAAGTATCTAAATGCAGATTTCCAGAAAACTGTGTTAACAAACTGATCACTGAAGAGAAACGTGTAACTCTGTGAGTTGCATTCACACATGGCAGTGCAGTTTCTCACAAAGCTTCTCTCTAATTATTATGTGAGGATATATCGTTTTTCACCATAGCCCTCAATGAGCTCCCAAATATCACTTTGCTGAATCCACGAGAACACTGTTATCAAAGTGTTCTATGAAGGGAAGGGTGGAAATCTGGGTGATGAAGTCACACATCAGGAAGCAATCTCTCAAAAACCTTCTCTCTAGTTATTATGTGAGGATATCTCCTTTTTCACCATGGGCCCCTATGGGCTCCAAAATATCACTTTGCAGTTTCCACGAAAAGAGTGTTAGCAAACTGCTTCCTGAGGTGTACGTTGTAAGTCAGATACATGAACTCACTGATCAGAAAGAAGTTTCTTAGAAAGCTTCTTTCACGTTTTGAACTGATGGAATTTCATTTATCAGCGTCGACCTCAATGCGATTCAAAGAAGCCCTTGTCAGGTTCCTCAAAGACAGTTAATGGACTGCTCCACGAAACATAAGTGTAACTCTGTGAGATGAATTCACACATCACCAAGAAGTTTCTAGGAAAGCTTCTTTCTAGTTTTCATCTGAGAATATTTCCTTTGTCAGCATGAGCTTCATTGCGCTATGAAGTATCTAATTGCAGATTTCCAGAAAACTGTGTTAATAAACTGATCACTGAAGAGAAACGTGTAACTCTGTGAGTTGCATTCACACATGGCAGTGCAGTTTCTCACAAAGCTTCTCTCTAGTTATTATGTGAGGATATCTCCTTTTTCACCTTAGCCCTCAATGAGCTCCCAAATATAACCTTGTTGAATCCACGAGAACACTGTTATCAAAGTGTTCCAAGAAGGGAAGTGTGGAAATCTGGGTGATGAAGTCACACATCAGAAAGCAATCTCTCAAAAAGCTTCTCTCTAGTTATTATGTGAGCATATATCCTTTTTCACCATGGGCCCCTATGGGCTCCCAAGTATCACTTTGCAGTTTCCACGAAAAGAGTGTTAGCAAACTGCTTCCTGAGGTGTACGTTGTAAGTCTGTGACATGAACTCACTGATCAGAAAGAAGTTTCTCAGAAAGCTTCTTTCACGTTTTGAACTGATGAAATTTCCATTATCAGCGTAGACCTCAATGCGATTCAAAGAAGCCCTTGTCAGGATCCTCAAAGACAGTGTTAATGGACTGCTCCACGAAACATAAGTGTAACTCTGTGAGATCAATACACACATCACCAAGAAGTTTCTATGAAAGCTTCTATCTAGTTTTCATCTGAAGATATTTCCTTTGTCACCCTAGGTTTCATTGCGCTATGAAGTATCTAATTGCAGATTTCCAGAAAACTGTGTTAACAAAAATATCACTGAAGAGAAACGTGTAACTCTGTGAGTTGCATTCACACATGGCAGTGCAGTTTCTCAGAAAGCTTCTCTCTTGTTATTATGTGAGGATATATCCTTTTTCACCATAGCCCTCAAGGAGCTCCCAAATATCACTTTGCTGAATCCACGAGAACACTGTTATCAAAGTGTTCCAAGAAGGGAAGGTTGGAAATCTGGGTGATGAAGTCACACATCAGAAAGCAATCTCTAAAAACCTTCTCTCTAGTTATTATGTGAGGATATCTCCTTTTTCACCATTGGCCCCTATGGGCTCCCAAATATCACTTTGCAGTTTCCACGAAAAGAGTGTTAGCAAACTGGTTCCTGAGGTGTGCGTTGTAAGTCTGTGAGATGAACTCACTGATCAGAAAGAAGTTTCTCAGAAAGCTTCTTTCACGTTTTGAACTGATGAAATTTCCTTTATCAGCGTAGGCCTCAATGCCATCCAAAGAAACCCTTCTCAGGTTCCTCAAAAACAGTGTTAATGGACTGCTCCACAAAACATAAGTGTAACTCTGTGAGATGAATTCACACATCAACAAGAAGTTTCTAGGAAAGCTTCTTTCTAGTTTTCACCTGAGAATATTTCCTTTGTCAGCATGAGCTTCATTGCGCTATGAAGTATCTAATTGCAGATTTCCAGAAAACTTTGTTAACCAACTGATCACTGAAGAGAAACGTGTAACTCTGTGAGTTGCATTCACACATGGCAGTGCAGTTTCTCACAAAGCTTCTCTCTCGTTATTATGTGAGGATATCTCCTTTTTCACCATAGCCCTCAATGAGCTCCCAAATATAACCTTGTTGAATCCACGAGAACACTGTTATCAAAGTGTTCCAAGAAGGGAAGGGTGGAAATCAGTGTGATGAAGTCACACATCAGAAAGCAATCTCTCAAAAAGCTTCTCTCTAGTTATTATGTGAGCATATATCCTTTTTCACCATGGGCCCCTATGGGCTCCCAAATATCACTTTGCAGTTTCCACGAAAAGAGTGTTAGCAAAGTGCTTCCTGAGGTGTACGTTGTAAGTCTGTGACATGAACTCACTGATCACAAAGAAGTTTCTCAGAAAGCTTCTTTCACGTTTTGAACTCATGAAATTTCCTTTATCAGCGTAGACCTCAATGCGATTCAAAGAAGGCCATGTCAGGTTCCTCAAAGACAGTGTTAATGGACTGCTCCACGAAACATAAGTGTAACTCTGTGAGATCAATACACACATCACCAAGAAGTTTCTAAGAAAGCTTCTTTCTAGTTTTCATCTGAAGATATTTCCTTTGTCACCGTAGGCTTCATTGCGCAATGAAGTATCTAAATGCAGATTTCCAGAAAACTGTGTTAACAAACTGATCACTGAAGAGAAACGTGTAACTCTGTGAGTTGCATTCACACATGGCAGTGCAGTTTCTCACAAAGCTTCTCTCTAGTTATTATGTGAGGATATATCGTTTTTCACCATAGCCCTCAATGAGCTCCCAAATATCACTTTGCTGAATCCAGGAGCACACTGTTATCAAAGTGTTCTAAGAAGGGAAGGGTGGAAATCTGGGTGATGAAGTCACACATCAGGAAGCAATCTCTCAAAAACCTTCTCTCTAGTTATTATGTGAGGATATCTCCTTTTTCACCATAGCCCTCAATGAGCTCCCAAATATAACCTTGTTGAATCCACGAGAACACTGTTATCAAAGTGTTCCAAGAAGGGAAGGGTGGAAATCAGTGTGATGAAGTCACACATCAGAAAGCAATCTCTCGAAAAGCTTCTCTCTAGTTATTATGTGAGCATATATCCTTTTTCACCATGGGCCCCTATGGGCTCCCAAATATCACTTTGCAGTTTCCACGAAAAGAGTGTTAGCAAACTGCTTCCTGAGGTGTACGTTGTAAGTCTGTGACATGAACTCACTGATCACAAAGAAGGTTCTCAGAAAGCTTCTTTCACGTTTTGAACTCATGAAATTTCCTTTATCAGCGTAGACCTCAATGCGATTCAAAGAAGGCCATGTCAGGTTCCTCAAACACAGTGTTAATGGACTGCTCCACGAAACATAAGTGTAACTCTGTGAGATCAATACACACATCACCAAGAAGTTTCTAAGAAAGCTTCTTTCTAGTTTTCATCTGAAGATATTTCCTTTGTCACCGTAGGCTTCATAGCGCAATGAAGTATCTAAATGCAGATTTCCAGAAAACTGTGTTAACAAACTGATCACTGAAGAGAAACGTGTAACTCTGTGAGTTGCATTCACACATGGCAGTGCAGTTTCTCACAAAGCTTCTCTCTAATTATTATGTGAGGATATATCGTTTTTCACCATAGCCCTCAATGAGCTCCCAAATATCACTTTGCTGAATCCACGAGAACACTGTTATCAAAGTGTTCTATGAAGGGAAGGGTGGAAATCTGGGTGATGAAGTCACACATCAGGAAGCAATCTCTCAAAAACCTTCTCTCTAGTTATTATGTGAGGATATCTCCTTTTTCACCATGGGCCCCTATGGGCTCCAAAATATCACTTTGCAGTTTCCACGAAAAGAGTGTTAGCAAACTGCTTCCTGAGGTGTACGTTGTAAGTCAGATACATGAACTCACTGATCAGAAAGAAGTTTCTTAGAAAGCTTCTTTCACGTTTTGAACTGATGGAATTTCATTTATCAGCGTCGACCTCAATGCGATTCAAAGAAGCCCTTGTCAGGTTCCTCAAAGACAGTTAATGGACTGCTCCACGAAACATAAGTGTAACTCTGTGAGATGAATTCACACATCACCAAGAAGTTTCTAGGAAAGCTTCTTTCTAGTTTTCATCTGAGAATATTTCCTTTGTCAGCATGAGCTTCATTGCGCTATGAAGTATCTAATTGCAGATTTCCAGAAAACTGTGTTAATAAACTGATCACTGAAGAGAAACGTGTAACTCTGTGAGTTGCATTCACACATGGCAGTGCAGTTTCTCACAAAGCTTCTCTCTAGTTATTATGTGAGGATATCTCCTTTTTCACCTTAGCCCTCAATGAGCTCCCAAATATAACCTTGTTGAATCCACGAGAACACTGTTATCAAAGTGTTCCAAGAAGGGAAGTGTGGAAATCTGGGTGATGAAGTCACACATCAGAAAGCAATCTCTCAAAAAGCTTCTCTCTAGTTATTATGTGAGCATATATCCTTTTTCACCATGGGCCCCTATGGGCTCCCAAGTATCACTTTGCAGTTTCCACGAAAAGAGTGTTAGCAAACTGCTTCCTGAGGTGTACGTTGTAAGTCTGTGACATGAACTCACTGATCAGAAAGAAGTTTCTCAGAAAGCTTCTTTCACGTTTTGAACTGATGAAATTTCCATTATCAGCGTAGACCTCAATGCGATTCAAAGAAGCCCTTGTCAGGATCCTCAAAGACAGTGTTAATGGACTGCTCCACGAAACATAAGTGTAACTCTGTGAGATCAATACACACATCACCAAGAAGTTTCTATGAAAGCTTCTATCTAGTTTTCATCTGAAGATATTTCCTTTGTCACCCTAGGTTTCATTGCGCTATGAAGTATCTAATTGCAGATTTCCAGAAAACTGTGTTAACAAAAATATCACTGAAGAGAAACGTGTAACTCTGTGAGTTGCATTCACACATGGCAGTGCAGTTTCTCAGAAAGCTTCTCTCTTGTTATTATGTGAGGATATATCCTTTTTCACCATAGCCCTCAAGGAGCTCCCAAATATCACTTTGCTGAATCCACGAGAACACTGTTATCAAAGTGTTCCAAGAAGGGAAGGTTGGAAATCTGGGTGATGAAGTCACACATCAGAAAGCAATCTCTAAAAACCTTCTCTCTAGTTATTATGTGAGGATATCTCCTTTTTCACCATGGGCCCCTATGGGCTCCCAAATATCACTTTGCAGTTTCCACGAAAAGAGTGTTAGCAAACTGGTTCCTGAGGTGTACGTTGTAAGTCTGTGAGATGATCTCACTGATCAGAAAGAAGTTTCTCAGAAAGCTTCTTTCACGTTTTGAACTGATGAAATTTCCTTTATCAGCGTAGGCCTCAATGCCATCCAAAGAAACCCTTCTCAGTTTCCTCAAAAACAGTGTTAATGGACTGCTCCACAAAACCTAAGTGTAACTCTGTGAGATGAATTCACACATCAACAAGAAGTTTCTAGGAAAGCTTCTTTCTAGTTTTCACCTGAGAATATTTCCTTTGTCAGCATGAGCTTCATTGCGCTATGAAGTATCTAATTGCAGATTTCCAGAAAACTTTGTTAACCAACTGATCACTGAAGAGAAACGTGTAACTCTGTGAGTTGCATTCACACATGGCAGTGCAGTTTCTCACAAAGCTTCTCTCTCGTTATTATGTGAGGATATCTCCTTTTTCACCATAGCCCTCAATGAGCTCCCAAATATAACCTTGTTGAATCCACGAGAACACTGTTATCAAAGTGTTCCAAGAAGGGAAGGGTGGAAATCAGTGTGATGAAGTCACACATCAGAAAGCAATCTCTCAAAAAGCTTCTCTCTAGTTATTATGTGAGCATATATCCTTTTTCACCATGGGCCCCTATGGGCTCCCAAATATCACTTTGCAGTTTCCACGAAAAGAGTGTTAGCAAAGTGCTTCCTGAGGTGTACGTTGTAAGTCTGTGACATGAACTCACTGATCACAAAGAAGTTTCTCAGAAAGCTTCTTTCACGTTTTGAACTCATGAAATTTCCTTTATCAGCGTAGACCTCAATGCGATTCAAAGAAGGCCATGTCAGGTTCCTCAAAGACAGTGTTAATGGACTGCTCCACGAAACATAAGTGTAACTCTGTGAGATCAATACACACATCACCAAGAAGTTTCTAAGAAAGCTTCTTTCTAGTTTTCATCTGAAGATATTTCCTTTGTCACCGTAGGCTTCATTGCGCAATGAAGTATCTAATGCAGATTTCCAGAAAACTGTGTTAACAAACTGATCACTGAAGAGAAACGTGTAACTCTGTGAGTTGCATTCACACATGGCAGTGCAGTTTCTCACAAAGCTTCTCTCTAGTTATTATGTGAGGATATATCGTTTTTCACCATAGCCCTCAATGAGCTCCCAAATATCACTTTGCTGAATCCAGGAGCACACTGTTATCAAAGTGTTCTAAGAAGGGAAGGGTGGAAATCTGGGTGATGAAGTCACACATCAGGAAGCAATCTCTCAAAAACCTTCTCTCTAGTTATTATGTGAGGATATCTCCTTTTTCACCATAGCCCTCAATGAGCTCCCAAATATAACCTTGTTGAATCCACGAGAACACTGTTATCAAAGTGTTCCAAGAAGGGAAGGGTGGAAATCAGTGTGATGAAGTCACACATCAGAAAGCAATCTCTCGAAAAGCTTCTCTCTAGTTATTATGTGAGCATATATCCTTTTTCACCATGGGCCCCTATGGGCTCCCAAATATCACTTTGCAGTTTCCACGAAAAGAGTGTTAGCAAACTGCTTCCTGAGGTGTACGTTGTAAGTCTGTGACATGAACTCACTGATCACAAAGAAGGTTCTCAGAAAGCTTCTTTCACGTTTTGAACTCATGAAATTTCCTTTATCAGCGTAGACCTCAATGCGATTCAAAGAAGGCCATGTCAGGTTCCTCAAAGACAGTGTTAATGGACTGCTCCACGAAACATAAGTGTAACTCTGTGAGATCAATACACACATCACCAAGAAGTTTCTAAGAAAGCTTCTTTCTAGTTTTCATCTGAAGATATTTCCTTTGTCACCGTAGGCTTCATAGCGCAATGAAGTATCTAAATGCAGATTTCCAGAAAACTGTGTTAACAAACTGATCACTGAAGAGAAACGTGTAACTCTGTGAGTTGCATTCACACATGGCAGTGCAGTTTCTCACAAAGCTTCTCTCTAATTATTATGTGAGGATATATCGTTTTTCACCATAGCCCTCAATGAGCTCCCAAATATCACTTTGCTGAATCCACGAGAACACTGTTATCAAAGTGTTCTATGAAGGGAAGGGTGGAAATCTGGGTGATGAAGTCACACATCAGGAAGCAATCTCTCAAAAACCTTCTCTCTAGTTATTATGTGAGGATATCTCCTTTTTCACCATGGGCCCCTATGGGCTCCAAATATCACTTTGCAGTTTCCACGAAAAGAGTGTTAGCAAACTGCTTCCTGAGGTGTACGTTGTAAGTCAGATACATGAACTCACTGATCAGAAAGAAGTTTCTTAGAAAGCTTCTTTCACGTTTTGAACTGATGGAATTTCATTTATCAGCGTCGACCTCAATGCGATTCAAAGAAGCCCTTGTCAGGTTCCTCAAAGACAGTTAATGGACTGCTCCACGAAACATAAGTGTAACTCTGTGAGATGAATTCACACATCACCAAGAAGTTTCTAGGAAAGCTTCTTTCTAGTTTTCATCTGAGAATATTTCCTTTGTCAGCATGAGCTTCATTGCGCTATGAAGTATCTAATTGCAGATTTCCAGAAAACTGTGTTAATAAACTGATCACTGAAGAGAAACGTGTAACTCTGTGAGTTGCATTCACACATGGCAGTGCAGTTTCTCACAAAGCTTCTCTCTAGTTATTATGTGAGGATATCTCCTTTTTCACCTTAGCCCTCAATGAGCTCCCAAATATAACCTTGTTGAATCCACGAGAACACTGTTATCAAAGTGTTCCAAGAAGGGAAGTGTGGAAATCTGGGTGATGAAGTCACACATCAGAAAGCAATCTCTCAAAAAGCTTCTCTCTAGTTATTATGTGAGCATATATCCTTTTTCACCATGGGCCCCTATGGGCTCCCAAATATCACTTTGCAGTTTCCACGAAAAGAGTGTTAGCAAACTGCTTCCTGAGGTGTACGTTGTAAGTCTGTGACATGAACTCACTGATCAGAAAGAAGTTTCTCAGAAAGCTTCTTTCACGTTTTGAACTGATGAAATTTCCATTATCAGCGTAGACCTCAATGCGATTCAAAGAAGCCCTTGTCAGGATCCTCAAAGACAGTGTTAATGGACTGCTCCACGAAACATAAGTGTAACTCTGTGAGATCAATACACACATCACCAAGAAGTTTCTATGAAAGCTTCTATCTAGTTTTCATCTGAAGATATTTCCTTTGTCACCCTAGGTTTCATTGCGCTATGAAGTATCTAATTGCAGATTTCCAGAAAACTGTGTTAACAAAAATATCACTGAAGAGAAACGTGTAACTCTGTGAGTTGCATTCACACATGGCAGTGCAGTTTCTCAGAAAGCTTCTCTCTTGTTATTATGTGAGGATATATCCTTTTTCACCATAGCCCTCAAGGAGCTCCCAAATATCACTTTGCTGAATCCACGAGAAACACTGTTATCAAAGTGTTCCAAGAAGGGAAGGTTGGAAATCTGGGTGATGAAGTCACACATCAGAAAGCAATCTCTAAAAACCTTCTCTCTAGTTATTATGTGAGGATATCTCCTTTTTCACCATGGGCCCCTATGGGCTCCCAAATATCACTTTGCAGTTTCCACGAAAAGAGTGTTAGCAAACTGGTTCCTGAGGTGTACGTTGTAAGTCTGTGAGATGATCTCACTGATCAGAAAGAAGTTTCTCAGAAAGCTTCTTTCACGTTTTGAACTGATGAAATTTCCTTTATCAGCGTAGGCCTCAATGCCATCCAAAGAAACCCTTCTCAGTTTCCTCAAAAACAGTGTTAATGGACTGCTCCACAAAACCTAAGTGTAACTCTGTGAGATGAATTCACACATCAACAAGAAGTTTCTAGGAAAGCTTCTTTCTAGTTTTCACCTGAGAATATTTCCTTTGTCAGCATGAGCTTCATTGCGCTATGAAGTATCTAATTGCAGATTTCCAGAAAACTTTGTTAACCAACTGATCACTGAAGAGAAACGTGTAACTCTGTGAGTTGCATTCACACATGGCAGTGCAGTTTCTCACAAAGCTTCTCTCTAGTTATTATGTGAGGATATCTCCTTTTTCACCATAGCCCTCAATGAGCTCCCAAATATAACCTTGTTGAATCCACGAGAACACTGTTATCAAAGTGTTCCAAGAAGGGAAGGGTGGAAATCAGTGTGATGAAGTCACACATCAGAAAGCAATCTCTCAAAAAGCTTCTCTCTAGTTATTATGTGAGCATATATCCTTTTTCACCATGGGCCCCTATGGGCTCCCAAATATCACTTTGCAGTTTCCACGAAAGAGTGTTAGCAAAGTGCTTCCTGAGGTGTACGTTGTAAGTCTGTGACATGAACTCACTGATCACAAAGAAGTTTCTCAGAAAAGCTTCTTTCACGTTTTGAACTCATGAAATTTCCTTTATCAGCGTAGACCTCAATGCGATTCAAAGAAGGCCATGTCAGGTTCCTCAAAGACAGTGTTAATGGACTGCTCCACGAAACATAAGTGTAACTCTGTGAGATCAATACACACATCACCAAGAAGTTTCTAAGAAAGCTTCTTTCTAGTTTTCATCTGAAGATATTTCCTTTGTCACCGTAGGCTTCATTGCGCAATGAAGTATCTAAATGCAGATTTCCAGAAAACTGTGTTAACAAACTGATCACTGAAGAGAAACGTGTAACTCTGTGAGTTGCATTCACACATGGCATTGCAGTTTCTCACAAAGCTTCTCTTTAGTTATTATGTGAGGATATATCGTTTTTCACCATAGCCCTCAATGAGCTCCCAAATATCACTTTGCTGAATCCAGGAGCACACTGTTATCAAAGTGTTCTAAGAAGGGAAGGGTGGAAATCTGGGTGATGAAGTCACACATCAGGAAGCAATCTCTCAAAAACCTTCTCTCTAGTTATTATGTGAGGATAATCTCCTTTTTCACATGGCCCTCAATGAGCTCCCAAAATAACCTTGTTGAATCCACGAGAACACTGTTATCAAATGTTCCAAGAAGGGAAGGGTGGAAATCAGTGTGATGAAGTCACACATCAGAAAGCAATCTCTCGAAAACCTCTCTAGTTTTATGTGAGCATATATCCTTTTTCACCATGGGCCCCTATGGGCTCCCAAATATCACTTTGCAGTTTCCACGAAAAGAGTGTTAGCAAACTGCTTCCTGAGGTGTACGTTGTAAGTCTGTGACATGAACTCACTGATCACAAAGAAGGTTCTCAGAAAGCTTCTTTCACGTTTTGAACTCATGAAATTTCCTTTATCAGCGTAGACCTCAATGCGATTCAAAGAAGGCCATGTCAGGTTCCTCAAAGACAGTGTTAATGGACTGCTCCACGAAACATAAGTGTAACTCTGTGAGATGAATTCACACATCACCAAGAAGTTTCTAGGAAAGCTTTTTCTAGTTTTCATCTGAGAATATTTCCTTTGTCAGCATGAGCTTCATTGCGCTATGAAGTATCTAATTGCAGATTTCCAGAAAACTGTGTTAACAAACTGATCACTGAAGAGAAACGTGTAACTCTGTGAGTTGCATTCACACATGGCA